>NW_027069674.1:433207-472954 GCF_002906115.3 Quercus suber | reverse complement strand
TACTATACCTTTTTTAGGTAACAGGCCCCACAATAGCCCCTCAAAATCTCGTTTTTTGCCATCTCGGAAAAAAGGAGATTTTGATATCCAGCCCTCATTTAATTCGTAGGTTTCCCCCACTTTCAGAATGTCTTTTTGTTTGCCCAAGGCGCGCTCCTGACGCTTCGGCGTCATGGGCACGCCATTATTAAATGGTAACTGCTCTGCTGTCTCACACGTTCAACGACTGATGCAAATCTAACGGTGGGGATACTTTGCATTTATGGGCGGGGCTTTTCCCGCTCCTTTTTTCTGTGCCCTCGTAAAGTGCCTTTCAAATCAAATCTTTCTTCAGTTACAGATTACTCTCTCTCAGCACGTATTCATTGAATCTGTCTTTCTCTCATTATTCTACACTCTCATAAATACCAAGAGTTCGTCCGAGGAGCTCATTTTCCACACCTGTAAGTTTCTTTACCTTTCTCTACTTTTTCATTTTCTGTATTAATTTTTTCTATTGCTAGAAGATGGGTAGATTTAAGTATCTGGTCGATTCCGAGGAGCAAATGGAATCATTTAGGGCTAAGTACAAGATTCCTTCGACAGTGGGTATGAGATACGCTTCCTCCCAAGTCTGGCCGCGCGATAGAAAAACGGGGGAGGTAGTCATTCCCATGGTAGCATTTGTCGAAGGGGGGATGACTATCCCAATGGGTAATTTGACGAGAGATTACCTTAGGTTTTTCACGTTATCTCCCACACAGTGCGCCTCGAATATGTTTAGGGTGCTTGGGAGTATAGAGGCTTTAAATGTCTTATACAACTTAGGTCTAACGCACCATGATGTGAATTGGGTATACAGCCTCAATCATTTGAGGGGTCAGGGGTATTACCTTAAGTCTAGGTACCCTGCGGTAAGACTAATTCAGTGCCTCCCTACCTCGAACAAGGGTTTTAAAGACGACTTCCTTATTCTTTCCGGGGAATGGCACGATGGTTCGCCTTGCCCAACTGAAGAAGGACAACCAGGTGGAGTTCCCAGGATATACGTCCCCGATAAGTCAAATTAATTTTTGATTAATTTAATAATTTTTTTTTTTGTTTTTTTGTTTTTTTTTTATATATGGCGCAGTTTTCATTTCTAATGGAATTTTATGTTTTAACTACTCTGCAGACAAGCGCGCAACTAGGCGTCGTCTCAGGTTGATCAACAGAGAGAGCCTAGATAGAATTCTGCGGTCCGAGGTATTCGTGAATCCCTCTGACGGCCAACTACGAGCCGCACACCTAATACTTAAGTATACGCCTGCGTCAGCCACAGCCTTTCAGGCTCCTAAGTACGTAATAAAGGCAGAGGATCCTCGGCTCCGTCGTATCAGTGTACTTTTTGAGGGATTCATCGTTCCTGAGGGCGAACCTATTCCTGAAGGATATATATATATATATATATATATATTATGATTATTATCTTTTCCTGTCCTTTCCATACTACAACCAAACAAGGGTTTGGGTTATCTACTCCCCTCTCCACCCTTCTAATTTTTAATACATCCAAATGAGGGGAGGGATGTCTTCTCTACTCTACTCTCTACTTCTCTCCTCTCCTCTCCTCTCCAAACTTCCAAAAATATTGTTAGGGAGCAGAGTTTGATCTTGAGGAAGGAAAAAGCAAGTAAGCCTTATAGAGGATTATAGAAGAGGAGATTCTTTTGCTTCTTATTAGGCTTATTATGTCCTGATCAGCCGTGAAGTAACTACTGTAGGTTTTTGGAGTGAGAGAGATCAAATCATTATAGCTTCTTTCCTTCACAAATGAATAATTACCATATGTACTACTCAAAACCTTTTAGGTGTATTATTGTTTGCTTTTGTTCTTTGATACAATCTATTTTGTGAAAGAAATTCTTCTTCTACCCAAAACATACCCAATGTTGTTTGAAGCTTCCTGTAATTGCTTATCTTTTAACGTTATTAGATGCTCAAATGCTGAGAGTGACTGTTACTCTAGCGGGTGACTTTCAATATGTTGAATTAAGGTCAATGATCTCAATTAAGCTAGGAGATGCTTGTTATGTATTTCTGGTGGCAAGATAACTTTTTGAAGGTGTTTTGAGTCCACATCAAGCTTGAACAATATTTCCTCTGTATTCTCTATTCGCCTATTAGTTATTGGTTCTAATTGAAGTATCGTGTCTTCCACTTTTGTGCAGGTCAGCTTGACATTGAATATATCAGCAGACTTACAGTCATTGTTTACATGGAATACGAAGCAGGTTAACCATTTGACAATTTCTTGTGTTTCAATTTTGCAATTCTTCTTACTCATGCTGTACAGACTGCTTTTAATTGTATTTGTGTACAAAAGAGGGTTGTCTGAAATTAATGTTTGGGAAACGCTATGGATTTATCATGCTCACAGCTCATATATGCAGTATAAATATGTGCTTTTTTTTTTTTTGGTTTGTCTGTTTGTTTGTTTGTTTTTATTTTTTTATTTTATAAGTATATATGGAGTATAAATAGAGGTTCTGGCTAAGATGTTTGGTGTCCAAAACTCCAGGTGTCTGATTAGGTATATGTTTTAAAGATTGATAATTTGATATATTTGCACTGAGTTTTAGAATTTCTTAAAATTGCTATTTTCTATTGATGCTAATTCTAAAGTATTCATATGTGCGGCTTTGAATAAGAGTTTGGGATCCATCATTCTAGATATCCTGTTTAGTGTATCTTAAAGATTGATTTAATTGTACAGAAACTTTTCATATTTCTTTCTTTCCCTCTGTTTTGTTTGGTTGGTGTTATTTTCCTATGATTTTCATGAAAGTTGAAAATCTTTATAAAACACTGCATGCCAAATCATATTAATGGAATTGCTTGAATATAATTGACTCTTCACTGAGGTTCCTGCCAATTATTCTTTTATACTAATATTAATTAAGTTCAAAGCTGATTTAGAATTTTTATCCATTGTATCTTTTCAGGTTTTTGTATTTCTAGCTGCCGAGTATGAAACCTCAAAGAATTCCTTAAATCAGGTAAGCTTTGGCATTTGGCTGCATTTTTATTTTTGAGTCCCCCGTATCCTGTTGTGTTGAGTATTTATGGTTTAGTATTTCATTTCTAGAGATGTATTGGACTAGAAATTGTTGGTCTTTTACATGTTCCCAATTGCCTATGTCAGTGCCATGACAGCCTGCATGGCATGCCCACTTGACTATTGTTATATATTTCATGTTTTGCTGCACAAATACCATGTCCATTGCATGATTTGTTTTGAAATTTCATTTTGCAGATTTCACTTTGGGATGGCATTATAGCTTCTAAAGAGCATGCAAAGTTTTGGACACATACCTCTAACAAATATCGTTTTATTGATCAGGTATGCTGCCTTTATGTAGTAGTCTTACTCAATTCTCTCATACACTTTCTTGGCTTATGAGAAAATTAATTTCTCCTTTCATTTGTGCAGGGAAGCAACCTTCGTGGTAAAGAGTTTAACTTGACATTGCATTGGCATGTCATGCCCAAGACTGGCAAGATGTTTGCGGACAAACTAGTCATGTCCGGATACCGCTTGCCGAAGGAATATAGATGAGATTTCTTGTGTATGTTGTTGCTGTAACTTCAGCCTTTTTTATATGGGGATACAAAAGGTCAGCTGAATTAGGTCATAAACAGGCAAAGTTACATGTTTTAGAGACAGAAAATGAATATTGCTTGCAATTTTAGACCCACAAAATATTGTTGCCAGTTTTTCAGTTTCTTCCTCCTGCCCCACAACCTTTTGCCCCATGCTCACATAAGGCATACCTATAAAACTCAGTTACTGAATAGGCTTACCTATCAAAACACACACACATGTTTATTTTTATAGGCCTTTCTAGGCTGACTAGTCAAAGCATGGAATTAATTGCCAATAATTTTGTTTTGTATATGCATTTCATCGTCAGTGGGATTTTCATGATGGCTTGTCTTGCCAGTCATAGTCATAGGCTTTTGCCAAGGAGAGCTTTATTCTTCCTCATTGTATGAGATGGAGCATAGACGAGGTTGCAACTTGCAATTCAATGGGAGATACATGCAACGATTGTAACATGGATGTTATACTGACAAAATTTTGCAACAATGTTATCCTACTGATTGGTGGTTTAAAATTCTGAAATTGGGTTCAAGTGATAGGCGATAGCCCAATAGTAACTTTTATAATGTTTCATGTTTGTGGTTCGATTCCTATCTTTCACTTCTCTACTATGTCTATCTACCTTTCTTTTATCTACTTATTAAGATAGGAATTACAAAATTAAATTAACAAATTTTGTGGACAAATTTTCAAGTATAGCTTATTCTTTTAAGTTAGATTCTTTCACAATTTGGTCCAATAATTTTTTTTAAATGCTAAAATTTTACCTTCTAAAGTTTTGGATTAAAATAAAACTATTAATAAATCTTTAAATGATAGCATAACAATTTCAATTTAAATTCAAATCTTAGGGGTTGAAATGTAACAATCAAGCTGAAAGTTGTGTAGCATTGTAGCATTGCCCTGTTCTCCCATGAAGGAGAATTTGGATTCAATTCCTCTTCCCTACTTAAAGAAAGCAAAAAAAAAAAAAAAAAAAAAAAGAGGGTGTCACGATTAAAGCTTGTGAACAAATTTTCATAAGCAAACATGAGATGAATTTTCCCCTCCGGTGGATAAATTGGCAACTTTATTTAATTAGAGACAAAGTTTGGCTATAAACTTTGTTGTAATCTAAGCCTATAATTCCTCTCTATATCTTTTTAAGAACAAAATTTGGTTACAACTTTACTCAATATTTTTTTAATGGACATAAATTTTGACAAATTTATCACTGGATTACATTTTCTTCTTATATCCTCTAAACTTGTAAAATTTCTAAAAGATTGAAAATAAAAAACTATGTCATTAATGAAATATTAAAATTTTAAATTTTTGTAGTAAATTATACATAAAAAATAAGTTTATATATTGAATAATAAATAACATTCAATTAATATGAAATTTAATATGTGTGTTAAGAATATAAAAAAAATGTAATTCAAAATATTTTCAAAATATGTAATCATGTTAATTTTTTTAGGGGAATTTGTAGTCTTAAGTTACAATTAAATTTGTAGCCAAACTTTGTCATCTTATTATTGAATTTGAATTTTGACAAAACCACCGTTGGATTACATTTCTTCTTATATCTTCCATATTTGTAAATTTTACAAAAAAAATAAAAATTAATAACTATGTCATCAATCAAATATTTAAATTTCAAATTTTTGTACTTTAAAATTATTTTTCTAAAGTTTATTGATCAAATGGTAAAAGAAATCTAATTGACATGAAATTTTACGTATTAAAAACATTAAGAACATATATCCCAATAGTTAGAATTTCAAAATATATAATCATGTTAATCTTTAAAATAGAAATTGTAGTATTAAATTACAATAAAATTTGTAACCAAACTTTATTCTTTAACTAAAAGGAATTCTTAAGAGTATTTACATTATGAGCGGCCAAGGGCATATTTTTATCATTTTATGCCCCTTTGGTCATTAATTAAGAAGTTTGTTACAAACAATCAAAAATAGGACAATGTCAATGTTCTTCCAAGGGGATTCCTCTTGCCTTAACCTCTCGGAAGGCGTAGTCTTATCGTGCAAAATATATATTTTTTGTAAAACATAATGCATTTGTCCAACGCCAATCGCTAAGATAAATCGTTTTCTTTATAAGAGGACACATTTTAACCTTACTATAGGGACAAAATTTAAATGCGCAGTCGTAGGTGCAAATGAATATACTAACTTCCTTAATTAAATTCAAATTTTCAATCACTTAGTTGCATTAAATTTAATTAGAAAGTGTAATATACTGCATCTAAAGACATAATGATTTATAAAATTCGGATAAAGTTTAATTATAAAATTGGTTATAGTCTAAGGCAACAACCTTTCTTAATATCTTTTTTTTTAGGTGAATTTTGAGAATTCCACTATTGAATTACATCTTTTTCTTATATTTTCCACGTTTGCAAAATTTCTAGAAAATTAAAGATCAATAGTTATGCTATCAATAAATTGTTTAAATTGCTAATGTTTGTAGTTTAAAATTATGCATAAAATATAAGCATGTAGATCATATAGTATGTAATATCCGATTAACATAAAATTTGACACGTGTATTAAGAGTGTAAAGAACATGTAATCCAATTGTTAGATTTTCAAAATATGTAGTAATGATTATTTTATTGAATAAGATTTGTAGTCTTAGATTACAACTAATTTTGTAACTAAACTTTGTCCATAAAATTTTAAAAAATATCTCATGCATGAGATATATATGTATGGACAAAATTTTGTTTCAAACTTGATTATAGTCTAAATTAATATGATTATATATTTTAAAAATCCAATCATTGAATTGCATATTCTTAATGTTCTTAACAAACATATAAATTTATGTGTTAATCGAATTTTATTTTCTATTCGATCTATAAACTTATATTTGATGCATAATTTTAGACTACAAAAATTTGAAATTTAAACATTTTATTGATGACATAGTTATTGATTTTTGATCTTCTAAAAATTTTGCAAACATAGAGGATATTAGAAAATAATATAATCTAAAAGACAAAATTTAGCTACAAAATTGATTATAGTCTAAGGCTATAACCTTACTCAATATATTTTAACAAATTCACCATTGGATTATATTTTCTTCTTATATTCTCCATACTTGCGAAATTTCTAGAAAATTAAAAATCAATAGTTATGTCATCAATAAATTGTTTAAACTGCAAATTTTTGTAGTTTAAAATCATACATAAAATATAAGCTTATAAATCAAATAGTAAATAATATCTAATTAACACAAAATTTGACGTATGTATTAAGAGTGTAAAAAACGTACAATTCAACGGTTAGATTTTTAAAATCTACAGTAATGTTTATTTTATTGAACAAGGTTGTAGCCTTAAATTACAACTAATTTTGTAGCTAAACCTAATCTAAATGTGAATTTGTTAAAATTCACATCCAATAAAAAGATATTGAGTGGAATTGTAGGCTTAAGCTACTACCAAGTTTGTTGCAAAAATTTTTCCTATATGTATTCTCCATTTCACAACATTTATTGCAAAAATTTTAAAAAAAAATTATAAATCTGACTCATAAGATAATGGAAAATTTTTGAAACTCTTAAAACTTCTCTAATATATTTTCATTGGATATAAATTTTGAAATCTAATAATTAGATTGCATTTTCTTATTAGTTACTAGCCTCTGAGCACGCACTCATGCGCATGCTTAGAGGCTCTTTTAGTTTTATTTTTTTGGTAAAGGTTAATAATTTACATCTATTATAATTTAGAATTTTTTTTTTTAAATTTTATGTTTTAAACAAATAAAAAGGATAAATTTTAGAGATAAGCAATAACTGTAATTTTTTTTTTGAACGTGAAGAGAAAAAAATCCGAAATTTTAGGAGTTTTCTTTTTGAATTAAAAATAAATTTTTTATTTGACATTTATGACATTATTTCTAAATGAAGTTACCTTTTATTGCAAAGACAACAAAAGAAATAATAACGATAAGTAATGAGATCAAAGAAGGAAAAGATTAGTCTGCCGTGTTCAGTTGTGTTACAGGACTAAGACCAGGGAGGGAACCACTTCCTCAACGTGGATAACCTCGCAGGAGAATCCTGCTGTAGAAATTATCCACTTTGAGGAAACGGGCCTGAATGACTTATGCCTAAACAAATCCTTTATCCTTAACAGAGGGTAGGCTTTTAGAGGGAGATAAGGAATTAGCCTATTGGTGCATGCCTGCCATTCTACACACTCTATTTTTCTTCATGATTCTCTTTCTCTTTTTCTTGGCTTTGTTACTTTGATTCTTTTTCCACTCTTTTCTTTTCTTTCTTAGTGCTTGCTTATGTAGTGTTATGGTGATGGTGGTGCTGTAATTCTCTCCTAGTGGTTGTTACTGTTTTGATAATGCCACTATGCACGACGAGGGCCTTTTATATACTGCCTGCTGTAACAGGTTTTTACCATTTTACCCTTTAACTACTTTTGTCTGGGTGTGGGTGTCCTTCCTAACCACTCACTGGTTTGTTAGCTGTCCATCCACCACCACTTACCTGTGCTAGCTGTGCCACTCTCCATTACCAAACAAAGAAAACTGTTTTGTTTGCTTGTCCATCGTGGCATTCTTATCCACAGCAGGGTGGGTATTCTCTCTTACTATCCCTCATAGTATGAACCTAGTGGTTCCAACTCATCCTTTTATTTTTTGGGTGATATGTCATCCCAGTAGAACATTTCTCCCAAAAGGGTTTGAGCGGGAACCCCATAATAGACTCTCCCTTCTCCCCACCGCTAGACCATACCCTCTCTTACTTCTGATCCATGACCCACCACTCCTATATTGGTTGGGTACAGGTTGGTAGTGTCTGGGCCTTGTGTGTGCTCCACTTCCGTGTATATCCAAAGCTTGTCTACTACTCATGGGTTTGCCATGGTCTAGAGGTTCGTCTGTGCATTTTGCCGCTCATTCTTGACTTCTTATGGCATGAACGGTTTTATGATTCTCCATTCTTTATAGCTTGCTTTCTTCAAGGGCTAGGCCTTGCTTGATTGCGGGCTTTTCTTCCCTTTAGCTCACCTTTTGCTCATTCCGTTGGCTTAGTAGTATTCCTGCCACACCATCCTGTTGTGGTGTTATTTGATCCATGCTTACTGGGCCTTTTTTGGGCTTGCTGTATGCTCTTCTTTTACTTGATTATGGTGACCCATCATTGCTATTGGGTCTTCATTCATACTACTTGGACTTCCTTGACCCATTACATTGTTTGTGAGCTCCCTTGGCCTATTTCTCTCATTGGGCATCCTTGACCCGTTTTCAATTCTGCATTCTTATGAGTTTTTACTAACTCTTTTAGGCTTCCTTGGCCTAAATACCATATCTTTCATCTTTGAGGTTCATAGGTTTCCATCAACCCATTTTTCACTTACTTTATTACTTCGGGTCTGCAGTGGCTCACTCTTACTTTTCTACATCACATAATGTCCATGGGTTTACTATTTCTTTCTCTAGGCTCCTTTAGGCCCATTTACTTTTCTCAAGGCCAATTTATTTACTTTATGGGCCCATAAGAGTTTTTCTCCAAATTAGTGTTTTTATTTTTTTTTTATTTTTATAGATAATATAGCACTGATATATCATTGAACTGGTGCAGGATATAGCTATCCACAGAGAGGAGTATGTCTGTCAAAACATCCAAACAGCCATCACAGTGTTCTTCGTAAATCCATTCTCGCAAGTCACACCTCGAAGTTTCTCTTCTTCACTCTCTCTCTCTCTCTCTCTCTCTCTCTCTCTCTCTGGGATTTCTCTCCACAAATCAAAGGTACCAAACCCTAATCTCTAACTATCTCTCCATATCAACACACACACACATATGTTACATAATAAAAGTATGGAATTAGCTTATGTTCTGTTTGGTTACTGAGAAACAGTAGGAAATGAAAAAGAATAAGAAAAAAAAGGAACTTAAAAAGAAAAATGGAAAATGAAAAAACTTTGAATCTGAAATTTTTTATTTCATCTTTGTTATACTATTCGTCTTGTTCAATTTTAGCTTTGCTCTTGTTCCAGTTCTCTAATTAGCTTCACTTATTCTGGATTTATTTTTTATTTTTAGAATTGGAACTCGAGATTTTAAATCTAGCAGTAGATAAACGAATCAGTTCACGAATTTTGTTAATGGAATCTCTAATTTTATTTTTTTTGTGTGTAAAATTAAATTTTTGAAAAAAAAATCTTTTTGTTTTCGTTTTGGTTTTCTTGGCAACCAAACAGAGGGCTAATGTTGGAATTGTAGCTTGGATCAGTATATTCTGGGTGCATTAGCTTCTTTTGATCGGCTAATTTGAGTTGTAATGTTGTTATTTTTTACATGCTAGAGAGGGTTAGTGTTAGAATTTTAGTTAATATCTTTATTTGATTGAACTAGTTAGGATTTTAAGTTGTAATTAGATGTAATCTTGCAATTTTGGATTGGTACGTTTTCGGTGTATTCACTTATTTGATAGACTAATTGGAGTTGTAAATTGTAGTCTTATAATATAGGGTGAATTCCATTAACCCACCCTAAGGTTTGGGCTAAATACTAAAGACAGGTCCAAGAGATTTCAAACTAACTAATTTGGTCCCTAAGAGAGAAGAGAAAAATGACAAATGAACCTAACAATGTTTATTGGTTTCGGCACCAAATTGGTCAGTTTTGAAATGTCTTGGACCTGGTTGACATTAACTCAAACCTCAGGGTAAGTTAATGAAATTTACTCTATAATATATTTGAAATTGATATTTGAAACCAAATGTTAGAGAGGGTTTAGTGTTTTGAATATTAGCTTGGATTAGTGCCTTTTTTTAGTGTAGTTTCTTCCTTTAATCAACTAAGTAATATTTAAATTGGGAAAACACTAAAGCTACTGCTAAATTTACTATAAAGGCTTGCAAATGGACACGATAATGAATGTGTATAGTGCCACAACAACACAATAAATGAATTTCTGAACTTTTTTTTTGTGTGTGTTTGTTTAAAAGGTGACATATCCATTTGTAAGACTTATGTTGTAAAATTTGTAGCATCACTCATTTAAAATGTACTCTTGATTTTTGAAAGAGTTAAGCATGTTGAAACAGCGTGCAGACCTTTGGCATACTTGTATTGGAATTTTGGCTTAATTCATCCTTTTGTGTACCACATATAATTGAATATTTTCCCCCTCTTTCATTTTCTATTGGTTTTCTTGAGAATTAAACAAGGTGTTATTATGTATAATTTGAGCTGGAATTTTACGGTAGTATCTCTTTATTATCTTCATTTTGATAGCTGATTTGGGTTTGAATTTTTATTTTGCAATTATACAGTTCCTAAAATATTTTACATTCATTTTTAAATGAGTGGATTAGATTTATGACGTACATTTTAAGAAAATATTGACTATCACCATTTTGGTATCTATTTAAATTATTGATGATGTGCCATAAGCAATCCACTCAATTCAGAACAAATAGATAAGATTTTAGGAATTCCATGATGAAGTTAGCCTAAGAACTCTGGAGGATTCTAAACATTGGTATAATCAGTGTGTTAGCTTCAGTGATCAATATTTTGTGTTTGAATTGTTAAGTGAAATTAAAACAGGTATGCAATCTTATTAATGGGTTTCAGATATTTCTGGTGAATTTGAATTTTCCACATCTACAGCTAAGGACTAGGTTGACTTATTGTTTATGTATTGGAAGCTTAGCATTTGAAAGGACTCTATCACTAGAATGATAGTCTCAACGTTGTAGGGGAAGAAATGGGCACCCAAATGCCTGCATGTAGCGATCGTACAAGGACAAACTGGACACCAACAATGGAGTGCTATTTTATTGATCTTTTATTAGATCAGGTGCATAGGGGGAATAGGATGGGCCATACATTCAACAAACAAGCTTGGACTGATATGCTGACCATGTTCAATGCCTATTTTGGATCCCCATATGATGAAAAGGTCTTGAAAAGTCATTACACTAATTTGTGGACTCAATTCAATGATGTAAAGAGTCTACTTGATCAGAATGGATTTTCATGGGATGATACTAAACAAATGGTGGTTGCCAGTCATCATGTTTGGGATGCTTACATCAAGGTGCATTATTTTTGTTAATGTTTAGATTTAATCTACACCTTTGGTGTCATAGTGAGTGGTGACTTGACATTATATACATGCAGGCTCACCCAGAGGCACAGTTTTATAGAAACAAAGCCTTGATGAACTTCAATGATTTGTGCTTGATATATGCACATACAACAGCAGATGGAAGATACAGCCTATCAAGTCGTGATATAGACTTTGATGATGACATTCAAGGAGTGAATACTGGTGTGTTTTTATATCCTGTCATGGATTAGCAGAAATGATGCATATGCCATTGGCATTGGAATGTATGCTATTGGGTTTTTTTGCTTTAAATTACTATTTTTCATTGTGATTGATTTGGTTATACTATCTAATTCTTTATTATTTATTATTACTATTATTTTATTCTAGAGAGTATGCATAAAACAAGAAAGGGCCATAAGCAACAACCCCCTCCCTTTTTTTCTCATGAGTCTATCCAGAGATAGATGGGACTCTATGCCCCTTAGAATTTAATAAATTTTGAAGTAATAATGGCCTTTTACCATCTTTGAAATTTGTACACTGCAATCTCTCTTTTAGCCAATCTTTGGGCAGTCAACAATGGTCTGCTTTCCACAAGAATCAGAATTGTGGTTCCTGCTGATTTTGAGCTTAGCCAATTATGACCTAAGTAGTACCTAATGATAAGACTTGTAGTTGCTGTTGTATTGCAAACATGTCTGTATTATGGGGAAACAAGCACTTTTATTCCTATCCACGGAAAAGAGAAAAAAATGTTGCAGAGAAATGAGCACATTGTGCTTGGCTTTGTGTGAACACTTGACTGAACTGGTCTTGATGGTTTATTTTTTGGGAAGTTGCATATCTTACTTCATTTGATAGCTAGGAACTGGGTGCAGCAAGATTGATTGAAATTACATATGTTCTATGTTAGCTTATAGTAATGAGTATTCAAGAAGTATAATCTGTTTTTAATGAATAAAAACTGCTTTTACTGATTAGGTGTTGCAATGAATAGCCTTGTACCGGCAAGTAAAGAGCATTCAAAAATAGATTGGACACCAGCCATGGACCGATATTTTGTCAAACTTTTGTTGGACCAACTTAAAAAAGGCAATAAGATCTGTAATACATTCAAGAAACAAGCATGGAATGATATGCTCACCTTGTTCAATGGAAAATTTGGCTCTAAATATGGAAAGAGTTTCTTAAAACACCGTTTTAAGAAATTATTGAAATATTATACTGATGTGAAGAGTCTACTTGAGGTAAAGGGATTTTCTTGGGATGAAATTCAACAAAAGATATCAGCAGATGATTATCTATGGGATAATTACATCAAGGTACACTATCATATATATTTGGTTATTGGTATTCATTTTTACTGTATTTCATGTGTACAATTGCTGATGTAGGCACACCCAGATGCGCATTCATATCGTAGGAAGACCTTGCTAAACTATTGCGATTTGAAATTGATATTTGGAAATGCAGTAAGCAATGGACATTGCAGTCATTTATTGCAAGGGAGAAACTTTGAAGATGATATCATACAGATCAAGATGGGTGAGGTTCATTTCTTGAATTAAAAGGAGGACCTTTAGAGGGAACCTGTATTCTCGAGGACACTCCTCTCCAATTTATTAGTATAATTCTGTTTACTTATTGAAATAAAAAATCTGGTTTCATCTTTATACATGCCACTTGGGATTTATTGATAATCACAATTAAGATTTTGGTTAATATTTGGGTGTCCAGTAGGTCTTTAAGCTTCACAAAATGAAATTTTATCGGATATGTTTAATTAGAGAGATTCATATTCTGTATAACAGTTATTTTTTTCTCATGTTTGCATTCCTTAAATGGAAATTTGATTTATAGGTTCTAGTTTTTTCATTACGTGCCTGTAGGCATGCCCAGTTCATTAAGATCCATAAGATTTTAATTCATTTTAATATTTTCTTTAAATTTTCTCTTAGGGTTAGGACAGATTTACTAGGCTGTGGATATTGTTCTGTACCCCATCTTATTGCTATTTGATGATGTTGAATTATATATATTACTGTTTGTCAATGGATGGCAAGTATAATGTTCTTCTAGCTTAATTTATGTTTGAAAGTCTGAAACGTTTTGATGAATGAGAAGTTATCTATTATCCTTATAAATCAGTCAATTTTACCTATCTTGTAGCTGAAGAAAAGGAGGGCCATGCCTCTTCTGATAGTGAATGTCGGAGAACAAATTGGACATCAACAATGGATCGTTACCTTATTGAATTGTTACAAGACCAGGTGCTTAGAGGGAATAAAATTGGTCATGGATTTGTGGCCGAGGCATGGATTGAAATGGTTAGACTGTTCAATGCAAAATTTGGATCTCACCATGACAAAGATGGTCTAAGGAATAGATACAAACATTTAAGGGGACAATATAATGATATAAAGGTTCTTCTTGATCAGAGTGGGTTTTCTTGGGATGAAACAGGAGAAATGGTAACTGCTGAGGATTATGTCTGGGATTCTTATACCAAGGTGAATTTCTATTTACTCATTCTTGTATCCTTTAGATATTTGTAGTTTTATTATGTGACTTATGTATAAAATATGCAGGTGCATCCTGATGCTCAGTCATATAGAAATAAATCTGTTCCCAGCTATCACAAATTATGTGTTATATATGGTGAAGAAGTTTGTAATGGAAGATACAGCATTTCGACATGCAATGCAGATCTTGACAGTGAAGAACCAGATTTGAGAATTGGTAGGTTTCTTGTTTCCGCAGCAAGAGCTTCCCAAATAATTTAAGGAAGTTATTATCTGCTTATTTATTGTCTTATTTTCTTTTTTGTGTTCTTCACCTACTATAGTCTCCTTTCAGTTGCATTATTTCCTTTTCTTTCATTGCTATCCTAATTCTGATGTACCTGAACCCATGCAATTATCATTCTAAATATTTCTACATGGTTGTTGACCGGGGTTGACAATGCTGATCTATCTAACTTTGCCTAAAACGAGAGTGTTACCACAGCATTTAATTAAAAAAAATTAAGTATAAGTTGTCTCATTGGACTTATCATCTTTGAAATACATATTTCTTATTGCATGAATTAACAAAATCTTTGCTTTGTAATAGGGGAGGATATGAATATCCAATGCTATGCAAACAGTGGTTGTTCGACAACAGATTGGACACCTTCAATGGACCGTTATCTCATAGATGTAATGCTAGAGGAAGTGCATAAGGGGAACAAGATTGACTACACCTTCAACAATCAAGCATGGATAGATATGTTTATGTTGTTCAAGGAACGATTCTCATTACAACATGACAAAGATTTTCTGAAAAGTCGTTATAGAAGTTTGGAAAAGCAGTACTTTGATATGAAAAATCTTCTTGAACAGAGACGATTTTCATGGGATGAAACACAGAAAATGGTCACAGCGTTTGATGATGTTTGGGATGCACATGTGAAGGTGCTTTGTCAACTTATTTTAGTCTTAAATGTCAGTTCGTGTATACATAGCTATTGGCTAAGACTTTGTTTATGTAGGAACACCCAGATGCAAAACCATACCGAATCATGCCGATGCCAAGTTATAATGACTTGTGCTTGATTTATGGAAATCCAGCTTCTGATGAACGGTGTAATGAAGCGCGTCAAGATCTAGGATGTAATGGTTTTGGTGAGATTTTGGTTTGACAAGCTTATAAGCAATGTCAGCATTTGCCTATTTTTTCCCTCTTCAAGTATTTGGTCTTTAGTCAATGAGCAATTAGATGTTTGTGTTCAACGTGTCTGGATACATATACCTGTGCTATTTCATATTGCATTGATTGCAATAGCATTTTGTCAAGATATGTTTAAATGCTTTCTTGAACCAAGGGAAAAAAACAGAAAGAGAACAAGTCCCTGCTCCCTCTTTAATATGAAACACAGTGATCATTGAAGTTAAAAGAAAATTTTTGTTTTTTTAAAATGAGCAAATAAAGATTACTTTTCCCCATATTTACATTATTTTAGAATTTTCTGAAGGTGCCAGACTTAACAATAGCTATCACCAAAGAACTGATTGGACACCATCGATGGACCGATATTTTATTGATCTAATGTTAGAGCAAGTTCGTAATGGAAGTATGGTTGATCAAAAATTCAACAAGCTAGGCTGGAGTGATATGATTGCAAAGTTTAGTGCAGAATTTGGGTCTCAGCATGACAAAGATGTCCTAAAAAGTCGTTTTATGAATTTGAGGAAGCGGTTTAATGATATGAAAACTCTACTTGACCAGAGTGGTTTTTCTTGGAATGAAATGCAACAAATGATATGTGCTGAAGATGATGTCTGGGATGCTTATGTCAAGGTGATATTTTCTTCTGAATTTCCATTACACAAATATTCTTTTTGGTCCCAACAACTTATAGATAATTTTTGTAGGTACATCCTGATGCAAGAACATACTGCAATAGAACTCTCCCAAATGTCAACGATTTGTTTTTGATATATGGAAATGACAACACTGAGCAAAGGCAAAATTACTCTGATCACTTTATGGATGTTGAGGACTGTGAGCTGGGAGTAAATATTGGTCTCTCTCTCTCTCTTGTATTTCAATATTACCTTTAGGTAGACAAGATTGGTACAATCAGTTAAGGACTTCTCTGAAAATGTTTGAACTACACGTGTGATATTAGAGGAGGACCATCTGAAAATTGCACTAGCATGTTTAATTTACAGGTGCAATAGTTGTCCATTTGCTAGTATAATTACTATAAATAATTTGTCAACTTTGTTGTTGTAATAAGTATAAATTTGTCACTATCCATGCAAAAAGGAAGTTTTAATTTGATGCTAATACAACTACTTGACTCAGTTCTCCTGAAAGTTTAATACAAAAGAACTGAAATTTGCCCATTTCAAGTAATGTTTGAAGCTATTAATTTTGTTAAACAGTATGAAACAACATTATTATTACTTTTTTTTGGTACTGATGCCTCCAGAATAAATCCTCTCATGTAATGACAGTTATTTTTTAAGTTGTAGGTGAAGAGGATTACCAGTCCCCTGCTAATAATGATCCTCTGAGGATAAATTGGACAAGGGAAATGGACCATTATTTTATTGTCCTTATGTTAGAACAGTTGCACAGAGGGAATAAGATTGGTCGTACATACAATGCTAAAGCTTGGACCTGGATGAATGCGTCATTTAGTAAAAAAATTGGATTCCTTTGTGACAAAGATGTACTAGAAGATCGGTATTGGAGCTTGAGGAAAGAGTATATGGACATCACAGATATCCTCAATCATAATGGCTTTGCTTGGGATGGAATTCGCCAAACAATGACAGCTAATGATGATGTTTGGGAAGCTTATATCAAGGTGCTATTTTTTCTTATTCGTAATGTTGCTAGGATAAAGGGTTATCCCTTTTTGTTTCCCTTGGTTATCACTAAAGAGCACTGAGCGTGCCACAGTATGGTAAACATGTTTGCGCGCACACACATTCTTTCTCTCTCCCGCTTGATGAAATGATAAACAGTCTTCATGAAGTAAACTATATGTTGGTGTGTAACGTAGGGTGCAGAACTTAATCTTATCGATAGTTGAACATTGAACTGTATAATTTTTATCAGCTTTTATTTAAAAATGGCATTTTGCAGGATCATCCAGATGCAGTTACATACAGAGATACGATCTTGGGTGATTATTGTGATTTGTGCTTGATTTATGGTAATGAAAGTCAGCATAGTAGATCAAGTTATTTCGACGTAAAAATGGAGATCAACACCAACACCCTGGGGATGGGGATTGACGATATAATTGGAGAGACGCTATCTCCAGCTACTGAGTTTGAAATATCTCATCAGAAAAGAAAGCGAAAATCTGCTCCTTTGTCAACCTCAGCATGTATCCAAAAGGTTAGGAGAACCATCAAGAAAGAGACACAAGAGGCAGTTGAGGGGAAGCCATGGGTAGTAAAAACATATTTGGGTACTGAGGAAGACAAAGACTACAGCTCAATAGAATGTATAGTTGCAGCACTTCAAACCGTTCCTGACATGGATGATGAGATTTTCTTGGAGGCTTGTGAACTTTTAGAAGATGAGAGAAAGGCCAAAATGTTCGTGGCCATGGATGTCACAGCACGGAGGAAGTGGTTATTGAAAAAGCTTCGACGGTAGCATCTATTTTTCTTGTTAATGTCAGATATAATTTTGGTACTTTTTTATCGGGTAGTTTTTCCAATGTAATTCAGATCCTATATTAATGTAAAGGCATTTTTCAATGCAATTTCCTGTATGATTTCCTTATTGAAATTGGAAAAAAAAGGGAATTGAATTTGCTTTTGCTGGGAGGTCCTGCGCATGGTGATGGTTGATTGTAGCTGGATTTATGGTTGATTGCCTGGAATGTTGATGAAAAATACATTCTCAATCGATATTTTTCCCAAAACAAAAATAGATTGAAGCTTTGACATGTGTTGCACGTTTATATTTTTTAATGCATATATGACAGTAAATGGACTTATTTGTGTCCATGTTAGGGCATAAAATTTTATCTAGAAGAGAAAAGGATTTTTTGCCATTTAGCTAGCATATTGATATACAATAAATCTATATGCACTAAATCTTTTAATGGACTTTTCACACATCCCCTTTCCCTTTTTGAGTGTGAGATTTTTGATAAAAAATTATTGTGCCGAGTGGATTCTACTTTCTTCACTTTTTCATTTTTCTCCTCTCCAAATAACCAAACAAAGGAAAGTTCCCTTCCCTTCTCTCTTCATTACACAATCAGTGTCGTGGACAAAGAGGGGAAGTTTGTAGGAAAATGAGAAATGTGTGGACAAAAGATAGCTACTTTTCCAGAAAGTCAAAAACGCGTGGCCCTCTCTTTGAACTTTGTTGGACGGATTGCATGGAAGATGGCTACCTACTTTTATTACCATTTGTTTGACCACAATGACCAGTATGTTGCTTAGAAAGTTCCAAGATTTATTTTAGGTTTCACACGGAAACTTGCATGATATTGCAATAAAAAAAGCATCTGTGGTTCTTGGAAAGTTCAGAGAGTCACACCAAAAGCAATGTAAAAAGCATCAATATGGGACTTTAAAGTTCAAAGAGTTGCTGGACACACCGAAAGCAAGCCACCTTTAAAAGCTCCTCTTGCTTGCATTCACCCTCTTACTAATTTGGCTTTCACTTTCCTGAGTTATATTGCAATACCTTTACAGTTTTCTTTCTCCTCATTTCAGATCTTTACAACTGTTTGCTCATAAATCTCGATGGCTCTTGTGACCTACAAAGGAGCCTCATCTTCTTCTTTCACCCACCAACTCAAGAAGTTTGATGTCTTCTTGAGTTTTAGAGGTGAAGATACCCGTTTTGGTTTTATAAGCCATTTGTATGACACTTTGCGTTTGAAGGGTATTCACACCTTCATTGATGATAAGCTTCCAAGGGGAGAAGAAATTTCTACAGAGCTTCTCAAAACCGTTGAAAACTCAATGATGTCAATAATTGTATTTTCTGAAAATTATGCATCTTCCACTTGGTGTTTGGATGAGCTTGCCAAGATTGTTGAGTGTAAAAAGAATGACCAATTGGTGCGACCGGTTTTTTACAAGGTTGATCCATCTGAAATTCGTAACCAAAATGGAAAGTTCGGAGAAGCCCTAGCTAAACATGAAAGAAAACTTAAGGATAGCAAGAAAGTAGAAAGATGGAGAAAAGCTCTCCATGAAACCGCTAATATATCTGGTTGGCATTACAAGCATAGGTATGTATTTAATGACAACTATTGTACTTTTTATAACTTTTAGTGGTCTGATCACTAATTTTATTGTTAAACAACAATTACCGCTAATTTATCAATGTCTTTTGGCCAAATTATGTATGTATTTTTTTTTCTTCATATCTATGACTGTAGAGGTTATTAGCTAGCAATGTTGAAATAGAAGGATTAAAAAAAAAAAAAAAAAAAAACTTACTGATTAAATAGGAGTGTCATATATATATATATATAGGAGTTTCTTTCTCCCACATATTATTTATTTAAAAATTTTCCCAAATCTATCTTAATAATTTAGTTCTAGTATTAAAAGTGAGTTTTAACAAGTTTTTTTTTTTTTTTTTTTTTGAGAAGTTTCAATTATCAGTAACTTAGATTTTCCATGCAACTTCATTCTAGACATATAAATACTCAGAATTGCACCGCATCAAGGGTTGAACCGTCAAACTGGTAAACCATATGAAAATCTGGATTGCACTGACAGAAACTTAAGCTTTAGTTTCACAACCAAAAAAAAAAAAAAACCTGATTAAATCATGAAAATTTGACTTAAAACAAAAAATATCAAAACACATGGCTTTGCTCGAACGGTTTTGTTTTAAATGTTAAGTCATTTTGATCAAATTACCATACTTTCCTTCAATTTTACACTTTTATTTATTGTCTTTTAAGTCTTTAACTTTCAAACTTGAAATAAGTAGGCAAATGATCAATTCAGGTATCTTATTATTTAGTCATTTTTTTTAAATATAAACACATATGAATTCTATATATGAATAAATTTTCTAAACAATAATATCCTATTAATTTCAAATTATGTTATGCCCGCATTTTTATGTTTAAATTGAATGTCATATATATGGGAATTAATACAAGCCACTTACTTTAATTCTCAATATTTAAAATTTTTATGCACAAGCCGAACATCTTAAATTTACTTGATCTTCACATTTCTGTTTTCTAGTCTAACTCGTTATATATATATATTTATTAATGTTATGTGAATGACAGATGCAATGAGTTCAAATTTATCCAAGAAATTGTTGAAGAGATCTCAAATTCTAAATTTAATCGCACACCATTATTTGTTGCTCGATACCCTGTTGGAATAAATTATCGTGTAAAGACCATTATTTCAGATATTGAGTCAAATGATGGTCATATAATAGGTATCTATGGCCCTGGTGGAATAGGGAAGACAACAATCACAAAAGCTATTTTTAATAGAATTTGTGATCATTTTGATGGATTTTGTTATCTAGAAAATTTAAGAGAAAGATCGAGGACAGATGCTAGTGTAATCGAACTACAAGAGGCACTTCTTTTTGAGATCTTAAGGGATACAAATTTAAAGGTGGGTAACAAATCTAGGGGAATCAATATGATAAAGGAAAGACTTTCATTTATGAGGATCCTTTTAGTTCTTGATGATGTGNCGGTTATTCTGGGTTGATTGTGAGTTAAATAGGGCAACACAAAATTGATCAAATTATTAATCGTATTAAAGTTTATTGACCCATTTTTTACACAAACTTATTTACCCTAAACACTAATCCACAAAAAATCATGTTGTGTTCACATCTCATATCAAATATTGACATTCCTATCGCAAATGAAGTATAATTTTTTATATAAAAATAAAATTCATAATATTATTGTTCATCAAATTAGGTTTTGGGGATTGAGATCCTCTAAAATTTATAAGGTAACTTTATCATATAGTTATTAAAACATTCTCAATTCATTTATAAATGAGTAAGTTAAATTTTTGTTACATCATCAATAACTCAAAAGTTAAAACACTTGCCAAATTAGTGTAATAATTTTTTTTTTTTAAAATACCAAGTATCTTGTGGTTTAGTGGCACTAGGGATGGCAATGGGGAGGGCCGAGGCCGAATGATGGCATCTTCACCCCGCCTTGCATGGTTTTGTCTTGCACCATCCTTGTCCAGTCCCGTATGACGGAGAAAACTCCCATGCCCCATTCCTACCCCTTGAGGCATAGCAGGGCTCCGCCTTAAAGTTCAACAAAGAATTTATCAATATAACCATTTAAAATATTTTATATACTTAATAATATATTTATGTTTGTATTTATTTTAGAGAAAAGTGATATTAATTTATATTAGTCCGGTTATTTTGGGTTGATTGTGGGTTAAATAGGGCAACACAAAATTGATCAATTTATTAATCGTATTAAAGTGTATTGACCCATTTTTTACACAAACCTATTTACCCTAAACACTAATCTACAAAAAATCATGTTGTGTTCACATATCATATCAAATATTGTCATTCCTACTGCAAAACGAAGTATAATTTTTTATATAAAAATAAAATTCATAATATTATCGTTCATCAAATTAGGTTTCGGGGATTGAGATCCTCTAAAATTTATAAGGTAACTTCATCATATAGTTATTAAAACATTAACAATTCATTTATAAATGAGTACGTTCATTTTTTGTTACATCATCAATAGCTTAAAAGTTAAAACACTTGCCAAAATAGTGTAATAAATATTTTTTAAATACCAAGTATCTTGTGGTTTAGTAGCACTAGGGATGGCAACGAGGAGGGTCGAGGCCGAAGGATGGCATCTTCACCTTGCCTTGCATGGTTTTGTATTGTCCCATCCTTGTCCAGTCTTGTATGACGGAGAAAACTCCCATTGCCCCATTTCCACCCCTTGAGGCATAGTGGGGCTTTGAACCCTAACTCCCTAGGTATAAATATCTAAACTTTCTCTCTATTTTCATTTTTCCTATCCCTAACTTAGCTGCCTCTCCATCTTCATCTCTCAACTCTTTCACTCACAAGGCCACAAGCATAACTCTCTAACTCTCTCATCTCCGGTTCTCCCTCGTTGTCGTCCATCTCACTCAACCGCGCCCTTCAGGGCCTCACTCATGTTTTTCCTCATGGCCATTTTTTTCCTTTCGCAGTGATACCCTGCTAGTCAATCCATATGGCCATTTTTTTTCCTCTTCTTGATTTACTAATCTAAATCTAATCTAGGGTTTTCTCAAAAGAAAAAAGAAAAATCGAAACTTGGTTTTTTTTTTCTTTTATGTTTGGTTGGTTGGAGATTTATATTTGGTAGCTTGTTACTGATTGGTGATGGTGAAGATTTGTGAATATTTTAAGGTCTACTATCTATTTTTTTAAAGATTGGGCCATGGATTGGGCCATGAAGTGCCATGGTGGGGTGGGACCCATGGGGACCTGACAAGGCGGGTTTGGAGTAAAAAAAAACCCGTTTAGTAAACGAGGCAGCTGGAGGGTCAGGTTCAAGTTTAAAGAGATCCACCCCAAACCCGACCCGTTACCATTCATAATATTTAACAAGATAATATCACGACAAAGACAAAAATCTTAATATCCATCCATTTAAAGATGGGAGAACTGAAGGTGGAAAGTACTTTTTCCATTTTTTTTCTTCACAAATTTACATTTCAAATGGTGCTTTGCAATAGTAAATCTATAAACAAAACTATTTTCACACTTAATTCTATAATTTGTTGATTTGTGTAACGGTAAGTCGACTATATAAAGTTATAGATCACAAAAGACAAAAAGTGTCTACACAATTGCTTAGGTCAATAAGCGGCAAAATTAGGTGAGAGATTGGTTGACTATAGAATTACTCACTTTGCATATTGCACTTTCACTTCCAAGTTTCACCCATTCGGTCATATAGTCAACTAAAGGCAGAGAGAAAAATAAGCTCGCCTATCACCCAAAAAGCCCTTTTGACAACCCCCAATTTTGTTAATGCCTTGTTCCATTTCCTCTTGACCTTTGCTTCTTTGCATCCTCTTCTGGCCTCTTCACCAAGAAAGCCACCTTCTGATCCAGTCAAACCTCAACACTCAACATTGCTCAGCTCAAGACCCTTTATATATCCACACTTTTTAAACATTTCCAAGCTCGCAATTTTATTAAATCTCACACAGACCAAAGATCAAGCACTTGGTGCTCATTAACAATTTTGAAATTATAGTAATGGTACTCCCACTATTGAAGCTTGGGACGTTGGCCTTGAAGACTCTCAGCAAACCCGTGGCTAACAGGTTGAAGCAACAAGCTGCGATTCATCCAAGGTTCCGCCAGTTAATCATCGATATGGCCCAGGTACTTAACTACGTTATCCCATATTTTTACCTTCACAAACACATTTCTAATCTCATTTTATCAACTGGGTGTTGATGTGTATCATTGTTTCCATTTGAATATCATTGTGGGTATGAATATATGTAGTGAACATAAGGCCATGACTCATTCTGTGGAAATTTGAACTTATGAAAAGGAAATCTAGGAAATGTCATATCCATTTTTGAAGCTTCCATTTCATTTATGAGTTTGTGAAATAATTATAATTCACATATGCTATATGGGTCATATTCACAAAAATCTAATTGTTTAATAGTTGCTTGTGTTTAGATATTAGTTTTGTTGTTTGTATGTAAGAGAAAAAGAAAAAAAGAAGAGAAATTAACTGAGCTCTAAATGTGTTAATTTTTATGATGATGATTGGAATCAGAAAAACCATCGATTCACAACACAAATGCAAAGACGCATATATGGTCATGCAACCGACGTTGAAATTCGCCCTTTGAATGAAGAGAAAGCTGTTCAGGCTGCTGTAGACCTTATTGGGGAACTCTTCGTCTTCTCGGTAACATTTATTTGCCTGTTTGCATATTATAACAATGCGTGATGTTACTTCTACTACTACAAATTTTACTAAATAAAATTGATGTATCAACTATATACACAAAACAAAAAATTAATTTATTATGTTGTTGATGTGGCACCAATCACATTCATTGTCACGTCAATTTGTAGGTCTTTTGTAGTAAAATTGTTAGATATTATAGCAGTTTCATATAAAAATTCCCCTAACTCTTTTGCTCTCATATAGAAAACAAAGGGTAATAGTAGAACTTGACCACTGAAGTATGTTTTTGGGCCTGTGCTATTCTGTATACTTTTGTATATTTATGCATGTGTCATTTTATATACAAGCCAAGGTATATTTCTTAGAATAAATGTATTTGCACTTTTGTCTACTGCTGTATCATGACCAACTAGCCTATAGAAAGTTATAGAAAAATGGTACTATGCGTTATTGTTACTCAATGTCTTGAAATGCAGCTAATATGAAGAGCAGTAAAGTCTTAGAATGACTTAAGAAATGCCTTGAATCAAACTAACTAATATTGTGATCAGTTGTGCATGATGATATGGGTTTGTGGAATATAATGTGAGGAGTGAATCTCAATAGGCTAATTCTAAAACAATGAAAGGATTTGGGGTTTTGAGTGATAGCTCAATGGTACTAGCACCATCTATGGTGCCTAGTATTTTGGATTCAAACCCCCTCCCCCCCTCCTCTTTACCTAGCCAAAAAACAAAGAGAAAGGATTTGTTTGGGGAAATTTGATTCCTGTATATAAAAGTAACACAATTTAAATCTGACAACACTCTATATGGTTGACTTCAAATTTATTTGAAATATGATCCTTCCTTTCCTTTCTTTGTATCACATTGGAAGGTGAGTTTTGGGCATGAGGATGACAAAAGTGAAGGGACTTGTGTTCACAGGATGCATAGAGAATTTCACTACTCAGATTTAGGACTTGATCATTAGGTGTTTGGGTAACACAAATATATAGCTGAAACACAAGGCCTGTGTTACATTGCTATGATTTTAATATTTTTTCTCTATATTAAAAAAAAAAAGAATGAGAAGAAGCTTTTGGAAAGTTTAGGAAAGAAAATTATTTCAAAAATTAGCTTTTCTCTTTATTTTTTTAAAAATTGTTTTTGGAATAAGAACACAATGGTAGCCAGTAATATGGGTCTACAGAGAAGAATGGCAAAGTGGAACTTGTGATACATGAACATTGTTTTGGATTGCATTCTAGATTCTCTGTTTTGTTTTTATTTTTTGTGTACTGGTGTGACACTTGTCAAATTTCTTTGTTTTTAATAGATATCATTACAGGGCAAGATGGAATTCAGCTTATGTCTCCACTCTGCACTGTGAAATTCTCAGTTCTTGTGAACAGATCCCCAACTGGCATTTTCAATATTACCGGTTATTCACACTTCTCTATGGATCTATCATCATCTTGTGGGGATGTACAATTGAGCTAAGCTATCTTAGTTGTCTGCGTCTTTGCTTTGAGGCTCCCATATTAAAAATGAAAATGGGTTCAAGTGACTTTGTTTTGGTGGGAGAGTACTGGGTGGTCTTCAAGGCTATAAGGTAGGTTCTCTTCTCATGCCAAAATAAGTTTGTGGTTGCTGCTAGAAACTATGTTTTAGGCAGTTTGGAATGTGCTGATTGAACAAATGTGGACATTGTAATTGGCAGAAATTATATTTGACAAAAGGATATGCTGGATTGCTCTTTTTAGAGTACTTTAGAGTTTGCCTATTTTCCTTATCTCTTCAGTGTGCTGATCCATGTGGCAAATATGTAAGATAAACTGAAGTTCAATTTCCATTTTTTTTTTATTGGTTCATTTGATAATTATATTTTGTTCCTTTCTAAGAATCATATCAAATAGTTGTAAAATCGAATTTTTTAAAAAGAAAGAAGATTTTCTCCAATAGTTTTCCTTTCATTAGCTACTGCTTTGTTCACATGTATTTTTTTTTCATTTTAGTTAGTCAGTGATTAAAAATTCTTTTACCAATTAGGTGTCGCATTGAATAGCCCTGTCCCAGCAAGTGCATTCTCAAATGATTTGTTAAATGAATTGTTATCCCCCCATAAATAAATTTTATCATTCCTGTTGGTGCATAAAATAAGGCCATTCCTGTGCTGATGGTGAATGTCCAAGAATAAATCTGACATAAAGAATGGATCATTACCTCTTTGGATTGTAACAATACCAAATGCTTAATGGGAATAAAGTTAGTGATGGATTCATGGTCAAGGCTTGGATTGAAATGGTCAAGCTTTTCATGGGAAATTTGGTCTCACCATCACAAAGATGCTCAGCATAGATACAAACATTTGAGGAAGCAATGTAATTATACAAAGGTTCTTCTTGTACATAATGGGTTGTCTTTAGATTGGGAGAAATAGTAACCTCTGAGGTTATGTCTAGGATTCTTATACCTAGGTGAATTTCCATTTATCCATTCTAGTATCTTTTGACAATTATTGGCTCTATTTTGTTGCTTATATATAAAATATCAGTCATATAGAAATAAATATGTGCCAAGCTGTTTGAAATGATTTGTTATAGATGGCAAAGAGGTTACTAACAGAGAAAACATTTTTGTATGCAGTGCATATTTCAACATTGAAGACCCAGATCTGATGATTGGTATGTTTGTTCAGCATTGAGTGCTTTCAAAATAATTCAATAATGTATTGTCGGCTTATATTGTTGTATTTTCATGGTAGTGTTTCTTGACCTACAATATTAGAATACTTTGAGTTGCATTATCTCAGTTTTTGTCATCCAAAATCTGATGTTGTAGAACCCACAATTTTTAGTCTAAATTAACTTTATTTGTGCTTGATTTATGGAAATCCAACTTCTGATAAAGGGTATAACCAAGCGAGTCAAGATATCAGCTTTAATGGTGTTTGTGTGAGTTTCTTTTGTCAGGCCTTCCACCCTGCCAAAAAAAATTAATTATTTGGATTGTAGTCAAAAAAATTAATTAGATGTGACAAGTGGGTCTGACTTTGATATGGGATTTTGCTTTAACTATTGGACATGGGTTTATTTTGGGTTCCTCATCACTGGCCTATCCGTCGGTGAACTATGATTCCAATTTCAATTCATAGCCACAGTGAAAGAAAATTACAACCTCTTGATCAAATTTCAAGGAAACAAGGCAAGGTACTGTTGTTACTTTGAAACTGTTTTCCTTTGCATCATCTTTGTTTGATTTCTTTTGAGTTGTTGAATGCCAAAGTTTGTCTCCCTCTTTAGTTGTATTGTTTGATTTTCATCTTTGTCACTTCGCACTCTCTTTCATTATATTAACACGCTCATCATTAAAGGGGTATTAAGCCAATTTGAAAGGATATAGTAATGCAAACAATGAAAGAAATTAGTAATATGATTTGTTGCTAAATTGCATTCCTTTTAATGGAAAAGAAGTTTTTAAAATTCTTTTAGTGAAAAGCATAAAGTTGTGCAACTTAATGGACAAGTAAAGCCAAAATGAAAATAATATTTTATATTGATGAAGATCAACATTGCTTAGACATACTCAAGAGATTACTTATACTGAATTGGAATTATTGGTTTCATTAGTTGAGCATAGTTTCTTATGGGATTTGAAGTGGTAGAGTGGTAGTTGCCAAATGAGGCCTGCTGGATTTGGCAATAGTAAGCATTTAGCTAGGAAGGATACAATAACCAGTTAATCAGTTATCGTCTTGTCCTCTTCCAAGATACAATAAGAACAATATTTAAAAAGTTAAAAAAATTATTTTCAATATTTTATATATATGGATTTATGGGTAGAAAGCTGGATATTTGAGATAGGAAATGGCTTATGGAAGAAAAATCCTCCTTTGGAGTTGGTGGAAGGAGTTGCACATAAGCCATTTTCCAAGGTTAATGAGGGAAGAGGGAGATGTGTATTTGTATTTGGTGTTAACGAAACAAGAGCTGTATTAGGAATTCTTAAATTTACTACAGCACATCAACCCATTTACATACCCTCATAGGTTTTCATAGCTTGCTGAAAAGATATTATTATGGAATACTCTTTTAAGCGTATGACTTTGATTTCTAGTGTGCACTCTGCACAAGTCTTGCACTTTTTTTTTTCTTTTTTGATAATCTGCACAAGTCTTACATTAATGTCAACAAAATATAAGCAATATTGGGAACTTAAGAAAATGACAAGGTAAACTAAGTAATAGAATTAATTATTAAAATTCGTGCAACGCTCAAACCTAGGACTAATGGGTTTACAAAATTTGGTGTTAAGGAAGAAATAGTAAAGTATCATAAAATGGTGTAATCCTTTTCTCCTTTTTTTTTGGAATATATTAGTATGGATTAGAAATCTGTCATTTCCTTTAAATTTGGTGGGGATTATATGTGGTTGGAGGAGATTCCAGCCTCCAATGTATAGTTATTTGTAATTATTAATAATTTTCTGTTATCTCTATATTAAAAAAGAATAAGAATGAAAGAAGTTTTTGTAAAATTTTACACTTAACAAATTACTTCACTACTGTGTGAAACTAACTTATCTTACCTTTGTAAGTTTGGAACAATAATTCTTTCATAAATTACCCTTTTTCTTTATTTTTTTTTTATAAATTATTTTTGGAAATAAGAACACAATAGTAGCCATTGATATGGGTGTATTGAGAAGAATGGCAAAGTGGAACTCATGATACATGAATGCTGATTTGGATTGCATACTAGATGCTCTCTTTTGTTTTTATTTTTTGTGTACTGTTGTGACACTTGTCAAAATTCTTTGTTTTTAACAGATATGGTTATAGGGCAAGATGGACTTCTGCTTATGTCAACACTCTCCATTGTGAAATTCTCAGTTCTTGTGAACAGACCCCCAACTGGCATCTTCAGCATGATAGGGGTTTGACTAAAGGGGATTGTAGGAGCAACATAAGGCATCTAATTTAGATTCCAGGTGGGAAAGGGAATGGAGATTCACAGTTCTCTATGGACCTATTATCATCTTGTGGGGATGTACAACTGGGCTAAGCTATCTTAGTTGTCTGCTTATTTGCTTTAAGACTCCCAAATTACAAAATGAAAATGGGTTCAACTGACTTCGTTTTGGTGGGAGAGTACTGGGAAGTGTTCAAGACTATAAGGTTGGTTCTCTTCTCATGCTAAAATAAGGCAGTTTGGAATGTGCTGATTGAACAAATGTGGACATTGTGATTGGCAGAAATCATATTTGACAAAAGGATGGTGGATTGCTCTGTTTAGAGTATTTTAGAGTTTGCCAACCCATTTTCCTTATCTCTTCAGTGTGCTGATCCATGTGGCAAATATATAAGGTAAACTGAATTGCAATTTCTTTTTCTTTTCTTTTTTTTCTCTTTTTTTTTTTGTTTGATTCATTTGATAATTATATTTTCTTCCTTTCTAAGAATCATATCAAATAGTTGTAAAATCAAATTCAAAAAAGAAAAAAGAAAAAAAAAGAAGCTTTTCTCTAATAGTTTTCTTGTCTTTCCTTGACATAGGCTTGGAGAAGGAGATTCCTTTTCTCAGATCCACTTGACATCCCTAGTAAATTTGATGCTTTATCCATTGCTTTGTTCACATGTATTTTTGATCATTTTGGTTAGTCTGTGATAAAAACTACTTTTACCAATTAGGTGTTGCAATGAATAGCCCTGTCCCAGCAAGTGCATTCTCAAATGCTTTGTTAAATGAATTTTTATCCCCCCATAAATAAATTTTATCATTCCTGTTGGTGCATAAAAGAACGACATTCCTGTGCTGATTGGTGAATGTCCAAGAATAAATCAGACATAAAAAATGGATCATTTGCTTAACAGGAATAAAGTTGGTGATGGATTCGTGGCCGAGGCTTAGATTGAAATGGTCAGACTGTTCAATGGGAAATTTGGTCTCACCATCACAAAGATACTCTGAGGCATAGATACAAACATTTGAGGAGGCAATGTAATGATACAAAGGTTCTTCTTGAACAGAGAGGGTTGTCTTGAGATCAGGAGAAATGGTAACCTCTGAGATTATGTCTAGTATATTTAGACAATTATTTGCTCTATTTTGTTGCTTATATTATAAAATATCTAGGTGCATCCTAATATTTTGTTACACAAAATTGGAGTTCAACAATAATGTCCTTTGGATGGAGATTGATGATAATTGGGAGTTTGAAAATCTTATGAGAGAAAAAACAAAAATCTGCTACTTTGTAAGCCCCGTATTTGTGTATTGTGGAGAGGCCATCATGGAGTGGTTCGGAGTTGGGAGAAGCTCGCTAGTTGGTATAACCCTAGAAGGCAAAAAGTTGTTGACCTTACTTTCTAATGCACTGTCTAAAAAGTGATTTACTTAAGCACTACGTACTTATAAATTGTAAAAATGCAGATAGAAAGCTCTGTGCAATCTGTCCTAATGCTCTCTCTATGTCTCTGTTTTGTAGGTACTCAAGTGCTTATGAAACAACTCAGGCTTTGCAATCTCAAGACCAGAGAGGCTTGTTAGAGTGTGCACACCTCCTGACAGTTGCCAGTTGATGATTACTGCTAAACCGTTTTGTGGTCAAATCACATGAAGAGAAAAAAAAAAAAAAAACTCTGCTAAGATGTTTGGCAATCAAAAAAATTATATTGGAAGAAGCTTCATGGATTTTCTCACCTTGTCCTCTTGATTGCAAGTCATATATTGGAAGACTAGGAGTGATTGTGGAAGACACTTTTGACTTGCTTAAGCAGGGGATGTAAGTGATTTTTCTGTTCATAACAAGGTATTTACCGAGTCGTTTTGCCATCCCCTTTCGTTGTATTAATACAAAAATTATTTTTAGGTGGGTTTGGGCTTATGCTCATAAACTTCAACCCAAGAAGAAAAAAGCCCACAAATCTCCCTTGTCAGACATTGTTTGACAGTAATTTACTTTTATATCACTCTGAAGTTGTAAATGGTCAAAAGATCAAAAGATTCGTATCAAATTACTCATTTCAAGGTTGATTTTGACTCTTGAGTTAAATAGCTTTATCTATGTAAAATGAGGTATAAGCATATTATGATACATCAGGAGGAAATAGGTAAGTAATTTTTTTTCTCTAACTATTTAGTTAGTTGGCCCGGTTTGCAAACAATATACATTACTAACACCTCGAGTCTTAGAAACTCGAATTTTGCGCTCAGACCTCGACTTTTTGAGGGTCGATTTTCTTGTCAGACATTGTTTGACAGTAATTTACTTTTATATCACTCTGAAGTTGTAAATGGTCAAAAGATCAAAAGATTCGTATCAAATTACTCATTTCAAGGTTGATTTTGACTCTTGAGTTAAATAGCTTTATCTATGTAAAATGAGGTATAAGCATATTATGATACATCATTATATACTGGATAGAAATTTTGTTTTTAATTTTTACATGGCAAATTTTTTGTTAATGACTCGAATTTAGCAACAGTTTAAGTTGGGCTGATCAGGCCTCTACCTATTTTGTAGACCATTTGAAACCTTCGTATGGTCCTACTTTCCTTTTGTAATTTTTTTTTTTAAAAAAAAATCTAGGAAAACTTTATGGACATATTATCCATTTTCACACCCAAATCCCACAACATACTAGTATCAGCTTGTGATTGGTGCGCCCAAATCCATTTTTTCACCAAGTTCCGTGATAGTCTCATGCCATGTATTAGTGTTGTAATCTAATCATAAGTTAACAACCTAGCAAGTTGTGAAAATTAGTGCAAACTTGGGTGTGTCCGTATGTGGAAGTTTTTCCGTATGATTGGGTTGGTTTTTCACAAGGAAAATGCTAAAACTAAAATATATTTTACAAACTACTAATGAGATAAGTGGTTATTAGGCAGTAAAAAAGTAATGTCAATGGTAGGCCTAGATGAGAATCAGTAAAAATTTGTTACATTAATAATTTGTAACAATATCATAAAAAAGTTTGTGTTTATAACATTACTCATTTCACAATATGGCTAATAAATAGATTTCAATTAAATAATGAAGGATCCAGTTAATTGGTGCCCTTAGGGCATTTGTTAATGAAAAATTTTATGAAAGTTTTAATACCACTTTGACGGGAAATATAAAATGCTGTAAAAAAATTAATTTTTTTTTTCTCATAACAAATTTCTAAAATATTTTCTAAACCAATGCACTTAGAACATCCATTAACTTTGCCCAATAAATACCTCAGTGAAGACTAATGGCAGGTCACTAGTTGGTACGCTATTTTTAGACTATAATTCATTCATAAGTGTGTGTAATAAGATTTATCTACTGCGGTAGGCTTCAGTTAGTTCAATTGGTAAAATCTTTAATGGTTGAATAAGAGATCTGGGATTCAATTCATGCCTACACCAAAAACCGATTAGTGTCTTGGTTAATGATAAAGAACTATCATCAAAAGCAAACATTATAAGTTAAAACTCTCAAAAAAAAAAAAATTTATCTACTACGGTTGTTTAATTCATTTCAACTTGTTTCATTCATTTCAACTTGTTTCATCCTAGAGGACGTGTCAATAACCTCTTAAGTTGAAAATTTCATTAAGGGTGCACAAATCTTTTGAAAAAATGACCTAGGCAGCATCTAAATATTTGTCACCACCTTTAAGCAACTTTTTGGTAAAAATTCTAATTATTATTTACTCATTTGAAAACAAGTTAATTAATAATATGTTTCTAAAAAAAAAAAGTTACTTAATTATATTAGTTAATTATTTGATGTATAATTAATTTCTAATTTCTTTTACAATTGGAATTATCATAAGAAACTTATCAATGTTTTTAAAATTTGTGTTTACTATATTATTGTTAGGCATAAATGAATTTCGATATGAAATTTGAGAAAATTATTAGATTCTTTCTTCCAAATAAACATTCTTTGGTATAATGAAAACTCCATTTATTGATGCTAATGGCTGCCCTTGTCCATTGTTTAAATGATAAAAGGATTTTATTTTATTTTATTTTTTTATGAACGTATATTAGGGAAACTTCTAATATTGACTAGTTTGAAAAGCCAACCACGTTAAGTTCATATAAGAATTAAAAGATATTATAAATGCTGATGAGAAGAGAAAATGTTGATAAAGAAATAACTTCGCAAGATGATGAACATTGTTGTAACATTGACTTTGTTTTATTTTTTTGAGGGAAAATTATAACATTGATTTCAATGAAATTGATTAGACAAGATGATGAATAAGATGAAAAAGACCATTATTTTGGTTCATTATTATGTTTTATTACTTTTGAGTTTAATCAATTTGAATATGTATGTCATAAATACATATTAATTTGATTTATTTAGTTAGTTTTATTAAATATTACTTTATTATATAAGAAATAATTAAATCAATCTTTTTTTTTTTGATATCCATAATTAAATCAATCTTAGTTAAATATATTTCAACATCACACTAAAAATAATTTTTATATGTGTGTTTATAATTTTTTATAAATTTTATGGTGTATACAGGTATTCAAAATTTCAAATGGTTTGAAAACTCATCTTTTTCAAAGTTGCAGTCTACTCAATCCTAGCTAAAATGGTCAAGTACTACTATTTAGCAAAATATGTAGAGATCTATTACTGTTTGCAAAATAATTAAGAATTTATCACTTTTTTAAAACTTGAGTTTCACAAATCCGAGTTTCATGAAAAATAGCCATCAATTTTTTATACAACTCGAGTTCTATAAAAAATAATATGGCAAATTTAAATGCTATTTTTTCAAAGAACTCAAGTTCCTAAAATTCGAGTTACATGACAAGCAATTCTAAAAAATTTGTACATCCATATATATTTTCAAAATAATAACAGGCCTCTACATATTTTGCCAAATAATAATATTGGCCCTTTTGCCCTCCTTCCTTTCATTCTTCCTACATTTAACATTTATCAACATACTTTAACGAACATGAAAAGACAAAAACCCCATAAGCTAGGCACCTAGAAAGAGAAAAACCCCATCAAGCTCATTAACAGGAAGACAAATGCAGTCATAACCATTAATTTGGTTAAACATTGACAGTTTGTTCAGTTTTTCTGTTATGGAGTGGTGCAGGAGCACGATATAGCAGTCCACGGAGAGTATGTCTCTCAAAGCAGCCAAACGGCAGCCACAGCCACAATTCAAAGGTACCAAACACTCTCTCTCACTCTAAATCATAACACACACACACACACACACATGTTTGGACTTTTGGCTTGACTCATCCTTTTGTGTATTGGAAGCATAACTGAAAGGAACTATGGTTGGAATGATATTCTGTTTTGTTTTTTTGATGAAAACCTGATTCTGTGTACCACATATAATTGAATATTTTCCCCCTCTCCTTCATTTTCTATCAGTTTTCTCGAGAATTAGACAAGGTGTTAGTATGTATAATTTGAGCTCGAATTTTATAGTAGTTTCTCTTTAATATCTTCATTTTGACAGCTGATTTAGGTTTGAATTTTTATTTTGCAATTATAGAATTCTTAATTTAGCTATAGATAAGCAAAAAGTGCAGAAACTCTGTTAATGAAACTCTGGGTTTTCATTTTCTGAGAGACCCCCAATGATCTTTTAATATCTAGGATTTAAAATCATCCACCTTTCTCTTTAGCTTTCTAAGCAGCTAAAAAAATGGGTAACTCTACTACAGAATAATATATGTATTAAGATATCCGAGTAACTCTACTGCAGAGTTCCTAAAATCTTATCCATTCATTTTTAAAGGAGTGGATTATATTTTATGAAGTATCAACGTTTTATAAAATATTGACTATCACCATTTTGGTATCTGTTGAAATTATTGATGATGTGCCATAAGCAATTCACTCATTCCAAAACAAATAGATAAGATTTTAGGAATTCCATGATGAAGTTAGCCTAAAAACTTTGGAGGATCCTAATTCTTTGGTATAATCAGTGTGTTTGCTATAAGTGTTCATTAGTTTGAGTTTGAATTGTTGAACGAATCGAAACGAGAATGCAATCTTATTAATGGGTTTCAGATACTTCTGGTGAATTAAAATTTTCCACCTCTATAGCTAAGGACTAGGTTGGAAGCGTAGCATGGGAAGGGACCTTATCACTAGAATGATAGTCTCAATGTTTTAGGGGGAAGAAATGGGCACCCAAACACCTGCAAGTAGCAATCGTACAAGGACAAATTGGACACCGGCAATGGAGTGCTATTTTATTGATCTTTTGTTAGATCAAGTGCATAGGGGGAATAGGATGGGCCATACATTAAAAAAAAAAAAAAAAACATTTGAGGAGGCAATGTAATGATACAAAGGTTCTTCTTGAACAGAGAGGGTTGTCTTGAGATCAGGAGAAATGGTAACCTCTGAGATTATGTCTAGTATATTTAGACAATTATTTGCTCTATTTTGTTGCTTATATTATAAATATCTAGGTGCATCCTAATATTTTGTTACACAAAATTGGAGTTCAACAATAATGTCCTTTGGATGGAGATTGATGATAATTGGGAGTTTGAAAATCTTATGAGAGAAAAAACAAAAATCTGCTACTTTGTAAGCCCCGTATTTGTGTATTGTGGAGAGGCCATCATGGAGTGGTTCGGAGTTGGAGAAGCTGCTAGTTGGTATAACCCTAGAAGGCAAAAAGTTGTTGACCTTACTTTCTAATGCACTGTCTAAAAAGTGATTTACTTAAGCACTACGTACTTATAAATTGTAAAAAGCAGATAGAAAGCTCTGTGCAATCTGTCCTAATGCTCTCTCTATGTCTCTGTTTTGTAGGTACTCAAGTGCTTATGAAACAACTCAGGCTTTGCAATCTCAAGACCAGAGAGGCTTGTTAGAGTGTGCACACCTCCTGACAGTTGCCAGTTGATGATTACGCTAAACCGTTTTGTGGTCAAATCACATGAAGAGAAAAAAAAAAAACTCTGCTAAGATGTTTGGCAATCAAAAAAATTATATTGGAAGAAGCTTCATGGATTTTCTCACCTTGTCCTCTTGATTGCAAGTCATATATTGGAAGACTAGGAGTGATTGTGGAAGACACTTTTGACTTGCTTAAGCAGGGGATGTAAGTGATTTTTCTGTTCATAACAAGGTATTTACCGAGTCGTTTTGCCATCCCCTTTGTTGTATTAATACAAAAATTATTTTTAGGTGGGTTTGGGCTTATGCTATAAACTTCAACCCAAGAAGAAAAAAGCCCACAAATCTCCCTTGTCAGACATTGTTTGACAGTAATTTACTTTTATATCACTCTGAAGTTGTAAATGGTCAAAAGATCAAAAGATTCGTATCAAATTACTCATTTCAAGGTTGATTTTGACTCTTGAGTTAAATAGCTTTATCTATGTAAAATGAGGTATAAGCATATTATGATACATCATTATATACTGGATAGAAATTTTGTTTTTAATTTTTACATGGCAAATTTTTTGTTAATGACTCGAATTTAGCAACAGTTTAAGTTGGGCTGATCAGGCCTCTACCTATTTTGTAGACCATTTGAAACCTTCGTATGGTCCTATTTCCTTTTGTAATTTTTTTTTTTAAAAAAAAATCTAGGAAAACTTTATGGACATATTATCCATTTTCACACCCAAATCCCACAACATACTAGTATCAGCTTGTGATTGGTGCCCCAAATCCATTTTTTCACCAAGTTCCGTGATAGTCTCATGCCATGTATTAGTGTTGTAATCTAATCATAAGTTAACAACCTAGCAAGTTGTGAAAATTAGTGCAAACTTGGGTGTGTCCGTATGTGGAAGTTTTTCCGTATGATTGGGTTGGTTTTTCACAAGGAAAATGCTAAAACTAAAATATATTTTACAAACTACAATGAGATAAGTGGTTATTAGGAGTAAAAAAGTAATGTCAATGGTAGGCCTAGATGAGAATCAGTAAAAATTTGTTACATTAATAATTTGTAACAATATCATAAAAAAGTTTGTGTTTATAACATTACTCATTTCACAATATGGCTAATAAATAGATTTCAATTAAATAATGAAGGATCCAGTTAATTGGTGCCCTTAGGGCATTTGTTAATGAAAAATTTTATGAAAGTTTTAATACCACTTTGACGGGAAATATAAAATGCTGTAAAAAAATTATTTTTTTTTTCTCATAACAAATTTCTAAAATATTTTCTAAACCAATGCACTTAGAACATCCATTAACTTTGCCCAATAAATACCTCAGTGAAGACTAATGGCAGGTCACTAGTTGGTACGCTATTTTTAGACTATAATTCATTCATAAGTGTGTGTAATAAGATTTATCTACTGCGGTAGGCTTCAGTTAGTTCAATTGGTAAAATCTTTAATGGTTGAATAAGAGATCTGGGATTCAATTCATGCCTACACCAAAAACCGATTAGTGTCTTGGTTAATGATAAAGAACTATCATCAAAAGCAAACTTATAGTTAAAACTCTCTAAAAAAAAAAATTTATCTACTACGGTTGTTTAATTCATTTCACTTGTTTCATTCCATGTTTCATCCTAGAGGACGTGTCAATAACCTCTTAATTGAAAATTTCATTAAGGGTGCACAAATCTTTTGAAAAAATGACCTAGGCAGCATCTAAATATTTGTCACCACCTTTAAGCAACTTTTTGGTAAAAATTCTAATTATTATTTACTCATTTGAAAACAAGTTAATTAATAATATGTTTCTAAAAAAAAAAGTTACTTAATTATATTAGTTAATTATTTGATGTATAATTAATTTCTAATTTCTTTTACAATTGGAATAGACTGTTCAATGCAAAATTTGGATCTCACCATTACAAAGATGGTCTAAGGAATAGATACAAAGTAGTACTGAGTGAGATGCAACAATGTGAATATAAGCATTAACTTGTTGAAGATAGACCATCAAGCATTCTCAACTCTCATTCCGATCTCAGCGAAGAAAGGCGACGGCAAAACGCTATCATTTTATTCCAAAGATCCTCACTTAAATGAAACGTTGTCGTTCAACTTTTAATGAATAAAAGGAACAAGTGCATAATGTTCCAAAAGTCCCATGGAACACCTTTTTTTTTTTTTTTTAATTAAATTTTTTTATCCATTTGGAATTTGACAACTATGGCTTTGCAGAAATTGCTATATTTTTAGACAATCCATCATGTCTATGCAGGAGCTCACACACAAAAATCCACTTAACACGGATGGTAGTAGAATAGGAAATCCAAGAAGAGTGTCCTTAGGAATGTGAAGAGAACTAAATTTTGTAAGCGATTCTTTAAGCGAACATTTTCATTTTTGCTTTTCAATTGCGTTTTTTGGGGGGTAAACTGTGGCTTTCTAGTTTCTAGGGACTTTAATAAACTAATGTACTAACCTTTTGGGGGAAAAAAGAAAGGTACTTTGCTTATTTCCTAAATTATATTTCTCTATATATTATAAAAATTGTGAAAAAGTATATTAAAATAAATAAAATAGCTTTTACTAAAAAGAGAGTGCCAGAGAGACCTAAAATTGTCAAAACATTCCATCATAAAAAAACAAGGGAATGTTTGAGAGAGAGAGAGAGTCACTCAACAAAACCAACCAACCATACCGCCAGATTCACCACCTTACTCCAAATCCTACTTCACCTTCAGATTCTATGCCGACTAAAAGCTCACAACCAATTTTCTTAATTTTTAGCTTCTCAAAAAAAAAAATTCTTAATTTTTAAATGAGATGTCTTTTTTTATGGGTTAAGAAATTTGAAAAATAGATTTTAATAACACTTAAATAATTATAAATAAATAAATAAATAACTTAACTTTCCTTAAAAGGAAAAAAAAAAATCAACAATTTTTCTTCTTGGAGGATAAGAAGAGCAATTTTTAAACCAACAAAAAAAATGTAATATAAAATGTTAAAAATTTTATTTAATTACTATTTAAGTATTTTTAAAAATTCACATAATCAAAGGATCAAATTATACATCTATACATCTATATGTATAGATGTATTTTTTTTTATAAGTCAAAGGAACAAATTACATAACAATTTGAATAATAAAATATAAAATGACTGATGTAGGGACCCAATTTGAATTGAGTGTTGGGTTTTCAGCCCAATAAGCCCAAACAATAAATTTATAGAGTATGGGCTCAAGAACTAGTACTGTTTTTCAGGAAGGGTTCTACTCATCAAGTAATAAGGGATACTATTGATTCGCTCTATGAGGAAAAACTCTCCTCGGCCCTCTTTAAATTGGTCTGTTCTTCTTTCTCTCTCTCTCCTTTTTCTTTTCTCGTCAGAAGTCCCTTCTCTTTTCTTCGTTTCTACATTATATACTTCGTTTCTTTTCTTGTTTCCTTTGTACACGTGTAGTTCTTATCCTGGGGGCTCCTTTCTGTCCCATCTAGTCCCTACCGGAACTTTCAGCTTAGTGGTCATAAAGCTGCTTAGTTACTATTCAGGTATCACCTCCACATTAATGCGGCCAGAGTGTTAGGTGGACAGCATTTAATGAGGAGGTGATAGACTTTAGAAGATATTTTCTACCTTCTCCGACGCCTCTTTAAGCTATATCCAACTTCCAATTCAGCTACAACCTGGCA